>NC_049197.1:514282-522426 GCF_009769625.2 Cygnus olor
TTTATTCTGTCTGTTTCTTCCTTCCCCTTCTGCTGCAAGAACTCGCTTCAGTATCGCTGTCTTGCAGGAGATCACGTAGCTCTGGAGTTGTCACCTGGCTGCTGTCTGAAGCTTCTGCCGAAGGAGAGGACAAAGATCCTGTTCGGACATCCTTCAGCTCCCTCACAGACCTGTCATACCTGGCCACGTCTCCAGAGATGTGAACGTATTCTCCCCAAGCATGAGGAAGCTCTGCTGCGGGGTACTCATTAGGACCCTCAACAGGATGGTAGCCCTGTCGAGCTAAAAGTCTTTGAAGTTTTGGTGATTCTTGTCCCAGGGACTGTGGGACGAAGGACACGTGCTGTGCTCCTGATTCTCCGTTCCCACCTACAGAGCCCGTGTCTGAAAGAATGCGGCACCCAAGACTGTCGCTTGTGGCATCAGATGCCGAGCTACTTGAGTAGAAGCCCAGGAGTTTGGTTGTCCTCCCAGAAGCGTCAGAGCTGTCTTCACGGCTGCAGACGTCATGGGACTGCTCTGCATAGGCCTGTGCTGTGGGAGATGTCATCGCCTGGGGTAGTTCTGAGACGCTAGGGCTGGGTTTTTTTCTTCTCTCTTGCTCAAGTTGCTGAGAGAGCAGCTCGCATTGTTGACGTTGGTGCTGATACTGCTGCTCTGATTCTCTCAGCTGCGCTCGACAGGCTTGCAGCTCTTCCTCGTGTGTCCTTCTGAGCTCTGCCCAAGCCCTCTGCCAATGCTTAACTTCCTCTTCTTTTTTCTGCAGCATTAGCTTTGTTTCCTCGTGGCCCTTCTCCTGTTGTTGCATTCTTTCTGCCAGTTGACTCATGGCTTTCAATTCACAATCGAAATCCTTCAGGAGCATTTGAAGACGTTTGGCTGCTCCAATGGCAGCATTTCGCTGCTCTGTCGCTTGCATGAGTTTCTGCTTCAGAGCAGCGTTTTCAGATTGAATCTCCTCTATCCTCTCCTTCTGCCTGCGGAGCTGAGAAGTTTCCTGTGCGCGTCTGGCTTTTTCATTTATCATCTCTGTGAGACACACTTTCAGCTCCTCGTACCTGTTCTTCAGCCTTGAACGTTCCTGATCCAGTTTCTTTTGCAGCTGAAGTTTTTTCCCAGCCGTGGTTTCCAGTTGCCCTCTCTGCTGCTGGTTGACCTGCTCCGTCTTTGCAGCGGTCTTTCCAGACTTTGCGGCAAGCTCTTTCAGCTGCATGAATTTTTTTCTCATATTCTTGGTAAGGAGGCTCAGCATACTAACCTTCTGCCTGAGCCTCCCCGCCTTCTCCCTTGCTTCCACCAGGGAGCTCTCTTTCTTCAGAAGGCAGGCCTCCTCTTGAAGGACCCTGCATTGCCTGCCCATGTCCTTCAGGGCATTCTGCAGTTGCGCCTTCTGCTGCTCCAGGAAGGGGCTGTCTCCGCTGCCAGGTGGACAGGCCTCTTGCTGCCCTGCGACCTGAACCCCAATGTCTCTGACGGATCGCCCGCTGCTCTTCCCTTCTCCCTGGAGGTGAGCGTCTTCTGAGCTTGAGGGGGTTGTCCGCTGCCCTTCTCCACCACCAGCACCAGATGCACCGGGGCTCTTCGGAGAGCCGGGCCTGGTGGCTCCTGTGCCCAGGAAACTCTGCAGGCGGTGCTGGGCCGCGGCCCGGTCCCCGTTGCGGGAGGCAGGCGCCCCCGCCTCAGCCTTCTCCAGGCTGTATTGAGGAAAGAGTTGTCCCTGCAGCTGCAGCTTCTTCTGGAGGTCCAGGTTTTGGGCAGCCTGCTGCTGGCGGGCAGATAGCAAGAGCTGCCTGTTGACGTCCTGCTGCTTGGCGCGGGCCTCGCTGCCGCCGCTCCGGCTGTGGTTCACCAGCACCTGGAGCAGCTGCCGCTGCAGGCCCCGCACTTGGCGGACGGCCTCGTCCCGCTGCTGCTGGAGCAGCTCCTGAGCCTGGCGCCGCTTGGTGTTCTCCTCGCTCAGCAGCTGACGGATCTCCGCTGCCTGCTGCTTCTGGGTCTGCTCCCGCAGCCGCTGCAGCTCCCGCGCCCGCTCCTGCTCCCATTTGGAGCGTAGCTGCTTGGCCAGGAGCTGCCGCTCCTGCTCTGCTGTCTTCTTCATCTCACGGATCTCCTCAGCAAAGTGGCGCTGCAGCTCCTGGGAGCGGAGACGCTCGGCCTGCAGCTGGGCCCGCAGCGCCGCCAGCTCCTGCCTGTGCTCCTCCTGCTGCACAGGCCTGCTGGGGGGTTGCGCTGGGCCCCGACGGGGCAAGGGGCGAGCACACGCCACGGGCCCCCGGCCCACACCACCCCAGCTCATGGTTTAGGGGATGAGAAAGTGGTGAACGGTCACCAAACGCTGCCAGCAATAGCCACCAGCGATCGCACGGCCTGGGCCTGTGAGGGACAGCAGCCTCCGAGCCCTCAGCAGACACTGGCTCCCAGCACCGCGCAGCAGCAGAGGTCGCCTCTGCGACTGGCCCGGCCTGGGCGAGCGCGGCCTTATATAGTGTCCCGGTGATGACGTCATAAAGGAGGGGTGACGTCATATGACCTTATATGGTGTGTGTCCGCCCGGCCACACCCCAACAGCCTCAGCACAAGGGGCGCAGAGGAGGGAGGTGAAGGGTTGTTAACCCGTGCAGGCATTATACAGCCGTTAGCATTTGCTAGCTGGCGAGTTCATAGCTGCTCTTTTGTTGATCGCATCCATGGGGACCTGATGACATCCATCTTGCCAATTTATGCATTTCCAGCGCCCATCCTTTCACCTTGCTCTGTTTAACGGGACAAAAGCAGCCGTCCAAATCTGTATTATTTTCTCCCCTTTCTCAAAAGCAGCCTCTCCTGTGTTGCCCCACACGCCGATGTCTTCAAAGTACTGCAGGTGTTGAGGAGAAATATTTCTTCACTGGTAGGACAAGGGATAATGGTTTTAAACTAAAAAAAAGTGTAAGAAAAGCGTAGCTGGAGCTACACTGGGGGTGCTTGGAGGGCTTGCACGCACAGTAGAAGCTGCATTTCAAACACCCCAGCTGGGCCCTGCTCGTGTCTCGCAGCCCGAAGGAGATGCCAGCACGGACGCGCTTTGAACCAGGACATTTATTGGGGTAAATCCAGGTACAGGGGGCGGTGACCCACCCCTGGGTGCTAATGGGGGGCTGGGAAGGGCCCCTCCACAGCCCCGTTCTGCGCAGGGGAGCACGGCCAGGTATACACAAACAGGGACCGCTACTTGCAGGCAGAGGGAGTGATTCCCAGGGGATCACAATGTCGGGGGGGGGGAATGCAGATGCTCAGGGAAGTGCTCCAGGGTGCTCTCACTTTTGCAGCCGCTTGATGCGGGCTTCTATGTCAGCAAAGTTGTCCTCTACAATGGCCAGGTTTTCCTTCATCGTCTTCTGGACCTGCAGGGGGCGTCAGTGAGGAAGGGATTGAGCAGGGGGGACAGGACGGGGACCCCTCCCACCCCAGCACATGCTGCTGAGACTCACCTCTGCCAGTAGCACGGTGTTGTCCTTGAGAGCACCAGCTATCTCCTGCTGCGTGGTGTCCAGGTGCGCAAGGACCTGCCCAAACTGTGTGGCTGGGAAGGAGGTGAAAACTCAGCACTGGAGGGCCCCCAGACCCCAGTATCTATCTCCCTTGTCACGCCACGCCACTGTCCCCAGCATCCCCATTCCTTGCCCCTCACCTTGCTCGTGCAGGTCCCTGAGGGTCAGCAGTCGCTGCACTACATCGGGCAGGCTGCTGGCCACGGGGTCCCAGCGCTGCATCATCTCATAGACCTGGTGGATCTGGGGCAAGGGGCGGAAAGCAAGAAAGGAGGGCGTAAGCACAGTCTGCAGGGGGATTCCACATAAGCCCCCCACGCTGTGGTTGCTTTGGGGGGCCCTCCCTGCTGCTCTTACCTTGCTCTGGGTGTCAGCGTCTTGCACAACGGCCTTGTGCTTGGCAATTTCATTCACCTTCGCCAGGACGCTCTGCGGAAGGGGGGAAGCAGATGTGAGACCCCAAATCCAGCAGCGTCCACCCCAATTTCACAGCCTCTGCTGGTGCCCTCCCATGGCCCCATGCCATCCTCTGGTGGGGCCAGCGGGCCCAGTGCTGGTTGGGGGCTGCGGGACTCATCCCCATCTCCCTCCGTCCCCCCTCACCTGCAGCCGGGCCTCCACTTGGTCCAGCACAGCCACGTCCAGGATGTTCACTTTGGCTTGGAGGATCTGCACGGTCTCCTGGGGAAGGAGAACAGGGTGTGTAGGGGGTGCCTGGGCATGAGGGAACAGCTTAAAGCTGCACCAGGGGAAGTTCAGGCTGGGTATCAGGACAGAAAATCTCCACTGAGAGGGTGGTCGAGCAGTGGAGCAGGCTCCCCAGGCAGGGGGGTCATGGCCTCAAGCCTGCTGGTGTTCGAGAGGCATTTGGACAACGCTCTTAGATTTATGGTTTAATTCTTAGTGTGGAGCCAGGAGTTCGACCCAAGGGTCTTCACGGGTCCCTGCCGACTCAGGCTATTCTAGGACTCTAGGACTCACCACGAGGCTGGTCCCCTTCAGCCCGACCAACAGTGGGTTCTGTGGGGAGGAAAATCACGTCAGTGGGGCAGGATGGAGGGCAGGGGAGCGGCAGGGCTGGAGCTCCTGGCTCCTTACCTGGCTGTCAGGCTCGTACCGCACCGTCGCCTCCAGCTGTGCCAGCCGCTTCTCCAGCTCCGCAATCTGGAAGCGAGGGCAACGAGGGCTGAGGGGGCAGGACAGCCCATCTTGGGGTCAAATGCTGTGACTCCCCCTCTGCACGCTCACCTTGGCAGCCTGGGAGAACTGGTCCTGCTCTGGCCTCCAGTACAGCTCGAAGGTGAGCGTGTCCCCGGCGGGGGCTGGCGCCTTGGCGGGGCTCTTCCCTGCCGCTGCCTTCTTGCACTTCGCCACCTCCAGCTGCTGCAACAGGCGCCTGGGCGAGGGGAAAAGGTGGGCACGCTGCCCTGGTACCGCCTCGCGGGGATGCTGGCATCCTCCCCCTGCTGCCCCCCGCTCCCCAAGCTGCGGCCACGAGCCCACACTCACTTGGCCAGCGCGCCTTCGGGGTCTGCGAAGTCGATGGCTGCGGCAGGGCCCAGCAGCTTCTCCAGGTGGCTGGAGACCAGCTGCTGTTTCAGGCCCTCCACCTGCCTGGCCAAGGCCATGGGCGTCAGCTCCTCCTCGGCCGCCGACTCCTTCACCGCGCTCTGTGCAGGGGGGGGACAGGCAGCAGTGTCAGCCCCCGGGGACGAGCTGCCCGCAGGTCCCAAACGGCAGGGGTGGTGCTCACCTGGATCTGCTCCACCTCCCGGACCAGCTCCTGCACCTCGTGCTGCAGCCGCTGGTACCGCTGCTGAGGGGTCTCTTTGGCACCAACGCCCTCACCGAGCTGCAGAGAGATGAAAGGGGGGGGAGAGGGAAAGGAGAGGGGTGTCACGGGGGCTCGGGGCCTGCCCACGGCACCAGGGATCTGGCAGTGCTGGGACACCGGGACCCGACTCCCCTCGGCGGTACCCGTGCCTGTGCGAGGAAAGGAATTGACCAGAAAAAGCGAGTAGCTGAGTCCCTCTACGGATAGGTAGGAGAAACGTCCCGTTTGCAGGGCCCCGTCCTCCCAGGGGACTTCAACCCCCACCTGTCTGCTGGAGGGACAACACCGCCAGCCATCAGCAATCCAGGAGGGTCCTGGGGTGCGCTGATGGCGGCTTCCTCAGCCGAGGGGTAAGGAGAGCCCACAAGGAGAGGTGCTGGGCTGGACCTCATACTCACCAGCACCGAGGGGCTTGCTGGGAGTCACAGAATGGTTTGCCTGGAAGGGACCTTTAAAGATCACCTGGTTCCAAAGCCCCCGCAATGGGCCGGGACATCTCTCACTACGGATTTTCTACTCGCACTTTAGTTTGACCAGAAGGTCCTTAACTCAGCCGTGGTTTTTCTCCCGCATTCCCTGCCTGATTGCTAGCACGTGGGAATTGAGAGCTCTTGCTCCCTACGAAAAACGTCCTCCAGGAGCTGCCGGCTCTACGTGTACAGCTCCCAGGCAGCCTTGGCTGCAGTGACCATGAAACGGCGGAGTTCGGGGTGCTGGGGGCGAAAAGCAAGATCACAGCCCTGGGCTTCAGGAGAGCATCTCTCCCGCGAGAGCTGGGGCTGCTCAGCGAGAGCAGAGAAGGCTCCGGGAGGATCTCAGCTCCGTGTAAATACCTGCAGGGAGGGCGCGAGGACAGGGCCAGGCTCCTTGCAGCGCTGACCACGGACGGGACAAGAGGCGAGGGGCACAAACCAAACCGCAGACGGCTCTGTCTGATCACCAGGGAAGACTTCTTCACTGTGAGGATGACTGAGCACTGGCAGAGCTCGCCCGGAGAGCCGGGGGACTTGGGGATATTCAAAATCCACCTGGACGTGGTCCTGGGCAGCCAGCTCTAGATGGCCCCAGCTGCACGGGGGGTTGGACCACAAGGACTGAGGGGTCCCTGCCCACCTCGACCCATCTGACATTGATTCTGCTGCGTGATTTGGGGCTGTGGGCAGAGCCACTGCCCTGGACGGAGCCGTGGCCCCGGGCAGGGACGTCCCTGGGGACGAGCTCACGCTGAGGGGACGTCCCCGTGAGCTCTGGACTCACCATTTCGTACTCTCCAGCCTCGTAGCCTGTCGTCCTCATCTTGCTGATGCGGTCAGAGAAATCTGGAAGGGAAGAGCAGGGGGTCACCCCAAAACACCCAGGGCGGCCGTGCCACCCCTGGGGTCACCTCGGCGACCCAGGACCCTGCAGCTCACCCTTCCCCACTCACCCACTCCCTCGGTGCCCAGGCGCTTGTCCTTGAACTTCTCGAAGGCGGCGTTGGGGTTGATGATGAGGTGCTCCACGCTGGTGCTGGTGAGCTCCTCCTGCGCACAGGACGCAGCGCTAAGGACAAAGGAGGACTCGAGGGTCTCGCAGCAGGGCTGCCGTCTCTCTGCAGCCCCGGCAGCCTTTGGGGGTTAGGATGGGCAGAAACGGGGCCGGCCGCAGCCCCGTCCTCCCCGACTGCCCCCAGGATGGGGAACAGCCCCCCCGGGGCAGGAAAACCCCCCCGAGGGCCTGGCAGCGGGGCACGCTGAGGCTCAGCACCCTTTGGCGGTGCTGGGAGCCCCGTGAGGGGCTTCCACCACCCGCGGGCACCGGGGTGCTGGCAGCCTGTGGGACTTGGACCCCTCCGAGCCCACTCCAAGGCTTCGCCGCAGACGCAGACGGCGACTCGGGGAGGTCCTCGCCCTCCGACGCAGCGGGGCCCCGAGGACCCCCCCCGCCTGCTCCCCTCTCCAGCCCCTGCGCCCGGCCGTGGCCTGAAGCACTCGCAGGGAGCCCTGGCGCAGCACAGATGGAGGAGAAGGGGTGAGAGCAGCGGGGGCAGCGCTCCAGCAGGGTTTTGGGGGGGCTGCTCCAGCTGCGGGGAGGGGCAGCAAGCGCCCGCGAGCAGAGCAGAGCGTTAGGGCAGCCGACGGACGGGCTCTTACCAGCTCCTTGCGTTTCCCAGAGGTGAGAAAGTCAGAGCAAGGTTAGGAGGAGAGGAAAGAGAAAAAACGGCGTTAGAAGGTTTGTCCCACGCGTGGCCCGACGTCACCCACGTCCCCCTGCCACCGGGGCCGCCCGCCAGCCCTGCACGAGGGCTCAGGAGCCACGTGGGACACGGGGGGCCACCAGCACGGAGGCGAGGGCAACGACAGGGGCAGCGGCAGGCTGGGCTCCGGCACCGGGCACCCCGAGGCACACAGGGTGGTGCTCGTGGCACGGGAGCAGGATGCGGCCGGGCTCCGAGGGCTCAGCAAAGCCTTTGGGGACGGAGGGGAGCTGAGGGCCTGCAACGCAGCCGAGCCCCGACTCCGCCAGCCTCCTCCCTCCAGCTCCAGCTCCAGCTCTTCTCTTCCCATCCTTTCCCAAGCCGAACGCCTGGCGGGTCCCTGCAGCTCCCGGGGGGAGGAGGACGGCCCCTGGCTGCGCTCCACGAGCCGTGCCCCCTTTAGCAGCCAGCACCACCGGCCACGACCCTGTTGCGGGGACGGGGAGGGTCCCTGTGGGTGCTGGAGGCCGAGGCAGCCCCCGGGGCCCTCCCCAGGGCTGCTGAGCACCTCCCCTCTGTCCTCAGCCAGGAGCAGGTCGCGGCC